>NC_083467.1:26381501-26426501 GCF_030014155.1 Tachysurus vachellii
AAAAGGCTAAAAAAAAAGGAACTTTGGTCTTCTACGGTGAAGTGAAAAAGTTACAGTAAACAAAGCAAAAACAAATTCAATCCATACGTGAGGAAGACCGTCCTATGTTTCATGTTATTATTAATAGTAAAATGAATAAATCTATTAAAACTGACGTGATTGTTTTAAAACACGCACAGACGTCTGTGTGTGTGTGTGTGTGTGTGTGCGTGTTTTTCCGCTCCGTTTCACCCCTCGTCTGTTATTGCTTCTCAGACAGGAGACTGGAGTCAGAGGGGGACGAGCGTGACGTCCATAAAGAGTTTGGTTATTGCTTCGTTGTCTTCTGTTGAGTTCATGCTCTCACACACACACACACACACACACACACACACACACACACTAAGCTTTATCATCCTGCAGGTCAGTTAAATTTCCTCCGGATCACGAAACACATTTGCGTTCTTATTTGACCATCACACAGCTGCTGAGCTGCTGCTCCTGGAGCTCAGGGGTGTCGGGGCCACCGCTGCCTCCCAGGCTCCAGCTCACCTGCTGGGGTAAGAGCGAGACCTGCCCCTGGGTGTAGCTCTGAAGCTGGAGTTGAGACTGGGGATGCATGTGGAGTTGAGGCTGCTGGCTGATGTGCAGTCGGGCTTCAAGCAGATGAGCCGCAGACGCCACGGGAGAGAGGGACGAGTACGAGGAAGATGAAGAAGAGGAGTCTGCGTTCTGCTGCCATAGACCGTGCTGAAGAGGAACAGAGCTCTGATGGCACGCAGGAATCAGCGGGGTGGTCTGGGGTGGAGGGTTGGAGAATAAAGCAGCTGGAGCAAACAGGTTGGTGGAGGGAGGTGAAGAGGAGGAGGAGGAGGAGGAAGAGGAGGAAGGCAGCTGGTGGGACTGTGTGAGGAAGAGTGTGTTCTGCTGCTGGGGCTGGTGCTGGATTTGTAGCATCCTAAAAAAAACACAACACTGTTATTAAAATGTCTCAGAGCATGAATTGTTGCACAGCCTAAGTTGAATCTGCTTTGAGGAGTGGGCGGGGCTCATTTCAGGGCCAGAAAAACTGAATCAGAATTTCATATTTTACATGTAGAGGATTTATCTACCTATGGTTATGATTGAATTTTAAGACTTTATGACTCGAGCGCCTCACCTTTGCTGATGCAGCACCTCTTCCAGCATGCTGCGTCGCTCTCGAG
The DNA here is from genome assembly GCF_030014155.1 of Tachysurus vachellii. Classification (NCBI taxonomy): domain Eukaryota; kingdom Metazoa; phylum Chordata; class Actinopteri; order Siluriformes; family Bagridae; genus Tachysurus; species Tachysurus vachellii. Next base: position 26,382,686 of record NC_083467.1, read on the forward strand.
GTCCTCCAGCGCCCTGAAGGCCTGTGGGGGGGCACAACGTGGGTCCTAATGACCCCCTGCTGCCCCTGGAGCATGAGGTCGGAGGGCACACTTGTCTCGCCAGGCCCTTGATTTTATTCAGGCCCAGCAGACCTTTGGTACGAGAGTTCTTCCTCAGCTGCTGACGGAAGGCTTTCAATCCTGCACACATCAGCACATTTACTCAATAACTGGGAATTATACACACAAATACACACACACACACGCACGCACACACACCCTGTGTTATTACAGACCTTTAGCTTTTTTAATTTGCTAAAGTGCTGTGTTCACGAGTAGGAGGCTAATTCCATGTTTCTGTTTCACGTCTAAATAAAAACCCTGAGGAGAAAGTAGTTATCCTATTCTTATATGATCATTATCTCTCTAACACACACACACACACAAACCTTGTGTGAGAGACGTATCGGAGGCTCGGCGTCCCTCCTGGAAGCTGGCTGCGTGGAGACTGCCCTGGTTCTGCAGGATTCGGTTGGAGGACAGAGCCAGAGGAGCTCCGGCGGGCCCCAACGTCCCTGTTCCAAACCCGGAAGCCATCAGTGATGAGAGATCTCCTACTGCTGTGGTGGACAGGGGTGGAGTCGGATTGGATGATGACTTCAGACAGCTGTCTGATGAAGCGCCGTCTGACGGACTGATCACGATGCCTACGAGAAAGAAATCGTCGTCAGAAGGCAAATCCACACTAATTTATTTACAATGGAACATTTTCCTGCTACTCACATGGAGGGTTGCAGAGATGGAAGCGGGCGGAGACTTCGGCGAGGGTGTGTCTTCGTGAGGTTGTGTTTGGGAGGAGTGTGGGAGAGACTTGCGGCACTCCGTCCTCCTCTTCTAGGACTCCGGGACGCACTTCTTCATTGATGGTGGTCTCCAGGAGACTGTTTGGAGAGATGGAGCGATTCCAGAGGAGACCGTTCAGACTCGCCTCCACCGGACACATCACCCGCTGAAGACAGGGGAGGAAAAAAGTAGAGGATGTTAATAGCAGGCTTTGGCATAATGAATGACAGCACTATGGCAACAACCACAAAATAATTCCTCACCTGAAACAGGCCTCCCTGATCCCACTCCATCTGCGAGTGCACCACGGTGTTTATCGTCGCGGCGACAGGCAAGGCAGGGCGGAAGCTGTCGGGCGACTCCACCATCACCTTGAAGAGGAGAGGGGGCGAAGGAAGAGTGGAGTGAGGCGGACGGATGTAATGTGACACCGGGAGGAGGAAGTGAGAGGGACTGTGAGGAGACACTGACCTCTGGGCTGGACGAGGAGTCAGACGTGCTCCTGCTCCTCTGGGTCCAAGAGCCGCCGCATTGCCGGTTGAGCTGCTGGCTCCGATGCTCTTTAACCCGCTCTAGCAGAAGGTAGTAGATGGCCGAGAAGTGATTGTAGCTGCTGCTCTGGAGTGACTGAGGAGGGAATGAAGGAACATAAGTGAAGGATCATATCATATAAGTAGCTAGCATTAAAGCCAGAACTATAAAACTGACCGGTCACATGACAGGAAGGACAACAGACCACCAAGATCTGTTTGGTTTAATATTAAATCAACCCTAAAGAGTCATTTTAATAATGAACCCCAGGTTTAGAGATTATTTTTAAATGATCAGAAAATCAGAACATTACTAACGTGAGGTGACAGGAAAAGGGGCGGAGCTTTTGGGGTGTCTAATAAACCTGTTAGTTTTTCCAGATTCAACCTCATGTGGCTGATCTGCTGTTTCTATTGTGCAGTTAAAGAGAGATGGTTTGGTGTGTTTGAGCGAGGTGTGATAAACATCGCTTTGCTTTGCTACTAAATCATTAATAAATATCGTTTCCATCTTAAGTGAGCGCAGAAGGAGACGGTCTTCAGGAACAGACGCTTCTGTGTTTATCGTCTCTGTGGCAGCAGGGAAACGTATTAAAATAATGTCTTGGCAAGATGCTAGGATAAACACCAGGTTTCCACCGTCATCGTGGCGCCACCCGGTCCACTAATCTGACAGCTTGAATCCCTAAAGCGACGTTTATTGCGCTTTACTGCTGACCCTCGATCCCAGAGCTGCGATCATCTAAAGCACTGACTCATAACAGCACACTGTACCGTCTCATAATTCTCAGTAACGGAAGCCTCCGTTCTTCTGATTTATCGACTCTCACCTCCACGGTCCTCTGCCGGTCGATGCCCAGAGTGTGCATGATGCTCAGGACGGGTTCGCTGTAGTCGCCGAGGTTGGAGTTGTAGTCAGTGAGGGAGTGTGAGAGCGTCTGGCGAGGGGCGCTGGGGTCGGCTAACATCCAGCGGTGCTGCTTGATCTGAGCGATACTGATCCGCTTGGCTGGATCCACCACCAGCATCTTCCGGATCAGATTCTCACAGTCTTAATAGAGAGAGAGAGAGAGAGAGAGAGAGAGAGAGAGAGAGAGAGAGAGAGAGAGAGAGAGAGAGAGAGAGAGTGAGAGAGAGAGAGAGAGAGAGAGACAGTGAGAGAGATAGAGTGAGAGAGAGAGGGGAAGACGTGTTATAATGCATCGTGCTACACAGCTGTTTTATTCTGGATTCTGATTGGTCAGAAGTGTTATATTAATGGTTTCTATAGTAACAGCTCATCATTTCAATAACCTGACTAAGATAGTTTTATCTTTTTGACTTCTATCTTACCTTCTGACATGAAGAACGGTATTCTGAAGCGTCCCTCAGTCACTCTCTGCCTGAGCGCTGGCAGACTGTCTCCGTCAAACGGCAGCGAGCCGCACACCAACACGTACAGCACGACACCCAGACTCTGAAAACACACACACGCACACGATTAGCACATGTATCTCTACATTAGAACCTCTTGTCCTCTAGAGAATACATGGGACTGTAGAAGACATACCCAAATGTCCAGCTGTGGTCCTTCGTATTCTTTTCCTTCAAAGACCTCGGGCGCGGCGTACGGCGGGCTGCCGCACCACGTGGACAAGGGCTCTCCGGCGTTGTAGAAGTTTCCAAACCCGAAGTCTGAACGAGAGAGAGAGAGAATCACGTGAGGGTTCTGTCAGCTGCGCTTCACTCCTAGCTCAGGGGCAGCTGTGTTACGTAAACAAGTCGGAGATGAATGATTTGTGTTTACACACACACACACATAAAAGCCTTTTCTTTGAGATCGGCTTATTCAGCTGACATAATACGGTTTTATAACCGGCCCCGTTTCTTTTTCTATGAATCACGAGGATTCCCATCCCGCTGCTGTGGCGTGTCGACTCACTCCTGTGACATCACATGCACTGTTTCGTCGTCCGCGTGATGTGAGAGAAATACGTTAGCTAACGACGTGATAAGTAAAAAATAATAGCTTTAAAGGCTGTCTACACATTCTACACAAAATCCTAAAATAAACTAAAAATTTTATTAAATATATAGTTTTGTTCCAGACCCCAAATAAAGGCTTGAATTTTCTTTTTTTATTTTATTTAAAAAAATTTTATTATATTATTTGAACTTAAGATCACCTCGAGTCATTTCTTGAGTAACGTCAAATGACCAAATGTATTTTATTTTATTATTAAAGTCATTTTTGATAATAAATAATATAAATATTCACAATTAAAAGAAATTTGATAGACTTTCACGTTTTGACTTTTTCTTGCATGTGAAAAAGTTTTTAAACAGTTTCTACATGACACCTTTGTTCCGTAGCTCGGATGGGATCCTGAAAGCGTCTTCGTTCAGGTGTGATGTGCTACCTGGTCCTTCTCCTCACCTGCGAGTTTGATGTTCATGTTGGCGTCCAGCAGCAGGTTCTCGGTCTTCAGGTCTCGGTGGACGATGTGGTGGTAGTGACAGTAATCGACGGCTGTGAGGATCTGCCAGAACTTCTTGCGTGCGTCGGCTTCGCTCATGCGTCCGTTAGACGTCAGATAGTCTGCAGAGGAAGTGGAGGAGGAAGGATTAGGACGAGGGTCGAGGATGAAGACCAGAAACGTGCAATCGCTTTAAATAGAGTGAAGAGAAATCAGTTCAGACTTGCTGTGAAAGATCAATTATAATATCTCTCTCTCATGACACTGAACTGTGATCCCAGGTGTGTGTGTGTGTGTGTGTGTGTGTGTGTGTTACATAAAAGCTACAAAAAAGATCCCACACCTGTTCCAGCACCTGCTGCTCTTTTCCTCTCCTCACCTGTCATGTCTGACTCATCAGTATTAAACGTTAGCGGATTGGAAGTGTCGCTTTGTACTCACCGAACATCTCGCCGTTTTTCGCGTACTCCGTTACGATATACAGCATGTCTTTGGTCTCCATGACCTGCGAAGACACACACACAAACACACGTACAGGGAGATCAGAAAGGTGCTGCTGGCTTTAAGCAGCCTAATAAATCTCCTTTTACAGCCTTGTTAAACTTTAATGCTGGCATTAGGAGAGCTGAGGAAGAGCCTGACAACAACCCCACACACACACACGCGCGCACACACGTGAAGGTCTCGTTGATGTAATGTCCTGCTTTCCCGCGATAAGCACCCCACCGTTCGGAAGGTCCGTTATTTACACTGGTGCGGAGGAAAACATCAACCCTATCTGACATCATCACACAGCTGCTTGAGTTGAGGAATTTTAATGTAATTTTCGTTTTATTTTTGAGGGTGAAATTCTGACCGGTATTGTTCGAACCTGCTAACTGTTTGCTCGCTGACCGTGAGACTGGATCCTAGCAAGTTGTCGGTTTCGTTCCTCTGTCTTTCGTCACCACGTTAAAGGATCGAATAAAAAAAGTCAGACGTGAAACCAGTCAACGGCCTGAGGTTTTGATTACACGAGCGGCTGAACGTCAAGCTTCAACTCCCTCGCAGAACATTCTGCCTGTTCCCGGGAGAGCCTGGAGGAACGCAACAGTAGCTGGTTGCACAACAGGCTTGACTCTTGTGACGCATGTACACACACACACACACACAGAGTGAGGGAGTGTGTGTGTGTGTGTGTGATAAACTGCACATTGAGTGCTCTCTGCATTATGTCAAAGCTCACACACACACACACACACCCCTGTTAGGCTCTCCCGGTGTGTGACAGATCGGCCTGTCGTCACATCTGCGGCGACAAAGCAGAGGAGCGTCTAAAGCAGCGTTTATCAGCAGGGGCTCTGTGTGAGGTTTATCCTCTCTGTCTTTAAATAAACTCGGGAAGAGAGGCGCAGCTATGAAAAGAGAACGCAGGCATTCGAGACGTGACCTCCTGATCTCCTGGCTTCATATGGGGGTTGGGAATGTGAGAACCTAACCTAACCTATCTCTCTCTCTCTCTCTCACACACACACACACACACACACACAGATGGTGTCTACCTCTCATGGCTTTTTAAACACTGAAATGTTAGCAGGATCGTGTGTCTAAAAATTGTTAAATTAATACTAAATGCTTTAGCTGCTCTCACTGCTGGTGGAGTCTGCGTTCACACCAGCGAGCTCCAGGCGACTGTTCGCTTTCTATGCGTGTAAACGACATGACACGAAACGAAGCCTCGATTTCAGCGACGCTGTAGATTTTCTCACGTCTATGCAAATGAGGCTGTACATAATGCAGCAAAACAATTGGCTGGAACGATCTCATGACTTTAACATGTTATTAGTTCCTTAAAAAAAAAAACTCACTCTGACAAGCCACGCCCACAAGCTACAGCGGTTAGCGGCCTTGTGCTACGGATTGTTTTTTCCACCATGTTCCTGTGTTTCGGCACTTGTATTCTGCACTACATTCTGTACATGTGATAACATATCCTCCCAAACCTGCCTGGGATACTGTGCTATGTGATATGACACGCTCATTTCAAGGAAACCCTAAATTTCCTGCTTCCCGGGGCGGATTTCCCAGGACTGAGTTCGCTTCTACAAACAAAATCCAAACACAACTAAAAAAAAAAATGCAGCGATAATTAGGACAAAAATGTGCTGACAAAATACATGGCTGGCATTTGCCAACCACAGGGCTCTGTGTGTGTGTGTGTGTGTGTGTGTGTGTGTGTGTGTGTGTGTGTGTGTGTGCGCACGCATGAATGTGCGTCAAAACCTGTTCTACAAGCTAAAGAGGCTTACAGTTCTTAAAGACTTACAGGCAGATCGTTTCACGTGACCGAGCAGACACATTGTGCTTGACCAAGGCTAATTAATCTCTCACACACACACACACATACACACACATACACACACTTACACACACATACACACACATACACATACACACACATACACATACACTTCTAGAACAAGTTTCTAGAAAACAACACATTATGATCCAGCAGCTTGGCTTCACAATAATCACACACAGCTTTTACATCTTTACTGACAATTTACTGATTACTTATTTTATACATTTTATATTCATTAGAATGACACTTTTAAAACGTATAATTCTGTTTCTAAACTTCGGTAAAGCTGCTCTGAGACAATGTCCATTGTTAAAAGCTCAATACAAATGAATTGAATTAAAACTCTGGTGAAAAGCTGCTGATTTGATGGTAAGACCGGTCGGTTTCCTGACTCAGTGCAGGGAGAGTTTTATATATAAAGTAGAAATACCTGGTAAAGCTTAATGATGTGCGGGTGATTCAGCAGCTTCATGATTTGCACCTCCCTGTAGATCTTCTCCAGATTAGACGAGTTCAGACGAGTCTTGTCGATAATTTTAATAGCGACCTGTTTTAAAAAAAAAAAAAAATGCATTCTTTCCATTAATGCTAATAAAATAACACTTAAACATCCCCAGTGAGGAATAAACTGCTCTGGAGTCTCGTGTTTCTCCAGCAGTGTGTACAGTGTGGTGATGATGATCTACCTGGGTTTTGGTCACTTTGTGTCTGGCCAGTTTGACCACAGCGAAGTTGCCCTTCCCCAGCGTGCGGATGATCTCATAGAAGCCCACCTGCAGGGGCCGACCCTGGGCAGACACGGCGGCCTGACCTCCTGCACTCGCCTCTCGCATGATCACCATACCGAGCAGTGCGTGCAAGCAAGGAGACCTCGGCTTTTATTTCAGCTTGACGCCTGCAAAGAAAAGGAAGGTCTGAGTGTAACATAACGCTTTACACCACAGCTGCCTCAACTGACCCTAAACTTCAACGTAAAGCAGCTCAAATAAACATGCATTAAATCAGGACTCTACTAACTAAAGAACAGACTGGAAATCAATTCCAGCTGAACGTCCAGGAATAAAGCTTCATACCAGTACAAGTGTTCGACATAAGATAAGATAAGATAAGATAAGATAAGATAAGATGAGATAAGATGAGATAAGATAAGATAAGATAAGATATACATATTTGTTCCACATGGGGAAATTTCTTTGTTACATCAGCAAACAGAAAGAAATGCAAATATATATAAAAATATTAAATAAATAAATAAATACATAATATAATATACAGTATATACACAATATCACATTATCAAAGACATCATAATAATTAATAATGTACATGTAAATTATAACAGCTGTACTTTTTTGGGTTTTTTTTGCAGGTATTTTTTGGTCCTAAGCTACTGTATGTACAGGTTTGTGCATATGGATATAATTATTTAGTTCGGTTATAGAATCTAGAAAGTAATAAATTCACTGTAAAATGTCATAATAATGCATTCAAAAATCTGTACTTTTTTATGAAACACAAATAATGCAGTGTTAAGTCAAAAATGTTAATAAATAAGAACCATAATCAATATTTAAATTTTAATGATTATAACTAATTATTGCTTTTACAGATCGTTTTATGTTATTTGTTTGAAAAATTATTATGATTATTATTATTATGTATTTTTGTGAAAGTGGCATATTTATAAATTGTTTAAAAAAACAACAGGAAAATAAATGTAATTGAAGAATGTATATGATGAAGAGTGTATGTATATTATGGAGTGTGTGTGTATATATGATGAAGAGTGTATGTATATTATGGAGTGTGTGTGTACATATGATGAAGAGTGTATGTATATTATGGAGTGTGTGTGTACATATGATGAAGAGTGTATGTATATTATGGAGTGTGTGTGTATATATGATGAAGAGTGTATGTATATTATGGAGTGTGTGTGTATATATGATGAAGAGTGTATGTATATTATGGAGTGTGTGTGTACATATGATGAAGAGTGTATGTATATTATGGAGTGTGTGTGTATATATGATGTAGTGTATATATGATGAAGTGTGTGTGTGTATATGATGTAGAGTGTGTATATGATGAAGAGTGTGTATATGATGAAGAGTGTATATATGATGAAGAGTGTGTATATATGATGAAGAGTGTGTATATGATGAAGAGTGTGTATATATGATGAAGAGTGTGTGTATATGATGAAGAGTGTGTGTATATGATGAAGAGTGTGTGTATATGATAGAGTGTGTGTGTATATGATGAAGAGTGTGTATATATGATGAAGAGTGTGTGTATATGATGAAGAGTGTGTGTATATGATGAAGAGTGTGTATATATGATGAAGAGTGTGTGTATATGATGAAGAGTGTGTGTATATGATGAAGAGTGTGTGTATATGATAGAGTGTGTGTATATGATAGAGTGTGTGTGTATATGATGAAGAGTGTGTATATATGATGAAGAGTGTGTGTATATGATGAAGAGTGTGTGTATATGATGAAGAGTGTGTGTATATGATAGAGAGTGTGTGTATATGATGAAGAGTGTGTGTATATGATGGAGAGTGTGTGTGTATATGATGAAGAGTGTGTATATATGATGAAGTGTATATATAATATAGTGTGTATATAATATAGTGTGTATATAAAGTTACTACTCACCGTCCTGCACTATTGATGTCCTCGTGCTGCCTTACAGCCTGAGCTCGTGCATGTATCACTCATTCCACGGTTAAATCTTCCGGGTGTTTAGTAAATGTCCTCCATGCCACTTTGTCTTTATTGTATCACTAATGTGTTTATTTAGAATTAATCCTTTTCCCAGTTTCTACAGAGAGCAGAAAGCAGCTCTCGTGTAACCGGGGTGAGGATTCTGTCCTCTCTCGAGCTCGGCTCGCGCCGCTAATACAAGCCATGGCTCTCCTGATTGGACTGCGTGAGTATAGCCGAGCTCCGCCCCTTTTACCTCCCATCCCGTATCGGAATGGGAAGCCCGCCTCGCCTCATTTACGTCACACCCGCGTCAGAGGTATGAGCGCGCGAGCGCGCCGGACCAGCGTTGCAAGGCAACGGAGAGGCTCGCCGAGCCGGTTGACGCGCGTGCTGATGGAGTGGTTGCTTTGGAGATTGAGGGCGATGACGTCGGTGCCCAGAGATGTGAGACCACGTGACTGCTTTTCTCTCTCTCTCTCTCTCTCTCTCTCTCTCTCTCTCTCTCTCTCTCTCTCTCTCTTGCTCTCTCTGTCTCTCTCGCGCGGTTCAGTAATGGAACTATGGAAAGCCAAATGGGCCAAAAGGAATAGGGCTGGGCTGGAATGCAAGGAAGGTGTTTCGAAATTTCAACTTATTTTATATTTAAGGAAAAGTTTAAAATATGAAGATTTTACTGTTTAAATATCAATAAATGGACTGGACTGTCCTTACACACACACATGCACACAACACACACACACACAACACACACACACAGACACCCACACAACACACACAGACACACACACACACGCACACACACGCACACAATGCACAAGTAATTTTTTTGCTCCATTTGCATGCAGCTCTGCACGGTGGGTTTACTTCACCTTCTCAGTGTCAAGGTTGCGAGTAATCTAGTCTCTTTCTCTGAGTGTGTGTGTGGACAGAGAGAAAGAGAGAGAGGAGGAAAGGAAGGAGTAGGTGCATTTTGCAAGCTTGCTCAAGCGCAAACATACCACAACATGCAGTGTATTAATGATCATCCACACCTACACAGAGGCATGCACAGTGTGTATGTGTGTATGTGTGTGTACAAAAGTAACGCACTGGCACGCTCTCTCTCTCTCTCTCTCTCTCTCTCTCACACACACACACACACACCTGCAGGAAGAGTTGTCCATCCTCAGACTAGCTCTTCAGCCTTTGCTGCACTCTATATGCAGTGCAACACGAGTGCGCTGTATCCTCACAGTGCTGTCTCATGCATGCAAAAATGTACTGCATGTGCCACAAATGCATGCAAAATGTTCCCCAGAGCTTGTGTAATATCATTGCAAAAGGTAATGCACGGAAGCTCTATTGAAGATGCACATTACACACATACAAATCGTATGACCTTCTCTGGCCACGCTCCAGTGATCTGCAGGTCATTTAACACCTCAGCGCTGCTCCTCACCAAATAATTCACACCTGGGGTTAGTGTGATGGAAGTGATGCCGGATTCAGGACTTAATTCTCTACCAAGATTAAGACAATATTCAACTGCTGCTTCAAGTGTGACCTTTAGAGGTAATCTATCAATTGCTTCACAGCTGCAGAAGAGACAGGATGCATTCTTCAATCTTCTCTGACATTCAGCGGAGGAAATGACTTCAACACAAGCCAGGAAGTGGTTTTAAAGCACGCACATGGGGCGTACTGGGGAAGATCAGGGGAAAACTGAGGGGAAACATGGTTCTAACATATATATTTTTTTATTTTAAGCTGTTACTGGAAGCCACAGGAGCACCAAGCTCTGACCTTCATCATGGGGTCTCCCTGAAGATGAGAAGGATACATGCCTACGCAACGGTGACAGCGCAAACCTCTCGAACGAAAACACCTTCCTTTCCATTGTTAGAGTCAAGAAATTTTTCTTAGTCACCTCTCATAGAGAATGGAAGAAGACAAACAGACAACAAACAAGGTGTATCGTAGGATATAAATGTCAGAACCACGTGAGTGGGTCGAAAAAGCGCAAGAAAAGCAAGAAGAGCAAAAATCACCTGAGTTCAAAATGCAACTCAGGATGTTGTGAGCGTTCGTGTTCTCATGTATGAAAACGAAAACGATTGAAATGTGAAAAGAATCACACATGTAAATGAGTCCAAACGAGTCCTGTTTAAAATCACAATAAAATAAATGAAATAAAAATAAAAAATCACAATGAAGAAGTAAAATTCACATGAAAATAAATTCCTTGTAAATGAAAAATGAATCTAAATAAATTATACTGAAATTATGCTGATCTCATTAAAATAAGAAGAATTGTATATTTCATTCATTCATTCATTCATTTCCTACCGCTTATCTGAACTACCTCGGGTCACGGGGAGCCTGTGCCTATCTCAGGCGTCATCGGGCATCAAGGCAGGATACACCCTGGACGGAGTGCCAACCCATCACAGGGCACACACACACTCTAATTCACTCACACACTCACACACTACGGACAATTTTCCAGAGATGCCAATCAACCTACCATGACCGGGGGAGGAATGTATATTTCAAAATAAGGAAAAATGTAAAAAAAAAAAAAAAATGTAAATGGAACAAAGCACCTTTCTCTTTTCTGATACCGAAACCTCCTCAGCTGCTACTGATAACATCTGATATTGTTTTACTATATTTATTGTTTTAAGAGAATCACTTACATTGTAAATATAATGCATATAAAAAAAACAAAGTATAAATAAAATAAACAAATTTCAACAAATAAAAATTTACTAAATAAACCATTTAAAAAAATATGTCTTTTATATCTTTTATATAATAGTTTTTGCTGGTATTATGTTGATACTGATATTGATACTGATGCTGAGTATCAAACAAAAGAAATGAATTATGTCTAAAAATTACACATAAAAAATATAAGCAAATGATCTATAGGTGAACAGTTACATGTCACGATGCAGTTAAAAAGGGGATGAACACATCACCCCATCAGAGGACGAGTGAGGGGAAACCAGACGTCTTCCCACGCTACTGCAGCCGTTCCGTTCACGTTGAAAGGATGCAAATGAGATGCAAAGTGGCGACCTGATCATAAGGTCACAGCCTCTCTCCTGCCCACACGAATAGAGCCGGGGGCCGGGGGCCGGGGGCCAGAGCCCGGGATCTTCACACAATCACAGGTGTTTGTTTCTTCACCATGCTGTAGTTCACCTGTGTGCAGATCCTCATACAGTTCTGACCAGTACGGCAGTACCGCAGAACGACATACCGTCAGATTCCCTCTGTATTCTTTATTTACTAACAATCACCAGCATACTGCATTTAGTGGAGTTTCCTCTCGTTCCTCCTGACAGAACTGGTGTTGCTCAGACTTTTTTCCACTTCAGTGGTCTGTGATATTTAGCTTACTTTCCTACTTTTTTTATGTCTTTGGAGTCTTGTTTAGGATCGTTCTCTTGCTGCAGATCCATACAAGTTCTGGTTGATGTCTTGAGGTGATGTGTCAGTTCATTCATTCATTTTCTATTGCTTATTCAAACTACCTCGGGTCACGGGGAGCCTGTGCCTATCTCAGGCGTCAGTGGGCATCAAGGCAGGATACACCCTGGACGGAGTGCCAACCCATCACAGGGCACACACACACTCTAATTCACTCACACACTCACACACTACGGACAATTTTCCAGAGATGCCAATCAATCTACCATGCATGTCTTTGGATCGGGGGAGGAAACCGGAGTACCCGGAGGAAACCCCCGAGGCACGGGGAGAACATGCAAACTCCACACACACAAGGCAGAGGCGGGAATCGAAGCCCCAACTCTGGACGTGTGAAGCGAACATGCTAACCACTAAGCTACCGTGCCCCCCGTGATGTGTCAGTTTTTGTAGATAATTCTCCTTCGTCATGACAACATCTATCTTCACCAGTCCCTGTTCTATTAAGTCCCCTCCCCCACAGTGCCATGCTGCCACCACCGTGCTTCACAGCTGGGTTTAAAAGCCTCACCATTTTTTCCCCTGCAGGGATAGATCTAATCACTACAGTCAAACAGTTCAGGTTTTGATTGATCTGAGCAGACTCCTCCACAAGGCTGGTGATCACCTGTACACTTCAGCCTGGTCTTGGAGTATCGTCCTTTCATGTGATGTAGGACTCTCTTTATACATACTTTGGTACCTGATGCCTAAAACATTCCTTTGATCATCCCTGGGAGTTCATTTGTGCCTCTTTCCTGAATGATTCAGAGTCAAAGCTAGTCCCTAATTCAGACCCTAGCTCCTAATTACGACACTTGGCTAATCAGAAGCTTCTTATAGTCGTTACATCAATTTCCATAATCTTCCACCCGGTGGAAGATTAAATAGCTGAATCTGAAAGCTGAAATAAATCTTTCTCTAACTAATAGCTTTTAAATTCCCCTTAACGCTCTAACTGTCACACCACAAGAAATGTAGAGCAACGTAAAATATACAGGGTTGTAAAAAACGAGTGAATATCTTTCAGAGAAGGTTGTACAGGTTCCCACAAGAACAGATAGAGCTGGACAGCTGGACAGGAAGGCATGGTGTGCGTTTCCTAATTTGCATATTCATGTCTATTCATAGTCCCTGGTGTTTTAATGAGAGTAAAGGAACAGAGATGTTTCTAGGCAATTTTTAGCCAATTCTTATACAATAAAAAGAATTATTAGTAATTCTGTAATTCCGTATAAATAATACAGAATTATTTTCAACATGAATAATTTAATTGAATATTAAATGCTAGCAATGATTGATTTATTTTTTTAAGCAATTAATGTTAATTATTTCAGGGTGACATTAAGACATCCCCAAAAGTTTATATACTTTACAGGTATTATAGTAAATGACATCCACTTCCTGGCATTGAAAGCATTTACTCTAACATTTAAGGAATGATTTTAAAAAGCCCTGCCTGAATATTTGACCTTTTTACATGAAGCCGATGTGAAATGTGCATTTGTGAATAGTAACCTCCAACTTCTGCTGAAACAATAAAGGTCAAAGTGAGGTGTGGGTGGAGCCTGACCTTCTAAACCCACATACATGCATCATGAGTAATGTTTATTACTCAAACGAATGTATGAGTGTTTTACACACACACACACACACACACACACACACACACACACAAAGTGTCACTTTTCCAAGATAAGGGAAACCGGTTGGTAACCAACACACAGTCAACAACCAAACACCAGGACTGTGAAACGACAGTAAATCTAAAAATGTGCAGTGTGAAATAGGACACTACACAGTGAGCACACACACACACACACACACACACACACACAACTGTTGCACAACTCTGGGAGTGTTTTGGCACAACTATAATTCATGGAAGTGTGTGAGCTTCCTTTGACTTGCTGTCAGCGTTACAACACAGAGGTGAATGTGTGTGTGTGTGTGCGCCTGCATGAACGTGTGTGTGTGTGTGGGTGTGTGTGTGTGTGTGTGTGTGTGTGTGTGTGTGCAGTTGAAAATCTAAAGTAAACTGTGTTATCTGAACTATGTCTTGTCACCAGAGATTGTAAATGTCCCAGTTGTCATTAGATAATCATGAGTAAAGTTAACACTGATAAACTTGCTGTGATGAACTATAGCATCATAATTTTTGTTTGTTACACTTTAATCTTGTGGAACATTTAAGAAATAAGTTCACTATAATAAGTTCAGTTGTTCCGTCATCAGCCTCTGTGTCCAAATAATTACTGACTGTTACAACGCAGTGACACTGGAGACTCGTTCCAGCTGCTAAACGTTAATAACAGCCTGTTTTTTTATGAGACTGTGAGATGTGACTATTGAAACAATTAATATAAGACTTTATAAAGTCTATCTGAGCTGCTGCTCTAGAAAGATTTCATCCATAGCTTGTTATTAGAGAACTCATCCCACTGTGGTGTAATGTGTTAATGACACACTGATATGGATCAGATTAAAGGACTCATCACTGCTGTGGTGTAATGTGTTAATGACACACTGATATGGATCAGATTAAAGGACTCATCACCAATGTGGTGTAATGTGTTAATGACACACTGATATGGATCAGATTAAAGAACTCATCACCGTTGTGGTGTAATGTGTTAATGACACACTGGTATGGATCAGATTAAAGAACTCATCACCGCTGTGGTGTAATGTGTTAATGACACACTGATATGGATCTGATTGGAGAATTTATCCCCGCTGTGGTGTAATGTGTTAATGACACACTGATATGGATCTGATTAGAGAATTTATAACCGTTGTGGTGTAATGTGTTAATGACACACTATGATGGATCTGAAGCTGTTTCAGTAACTTTAAGGGCTCAAACCAAGCCTTGATTGTGTAAACTGAAAGACAAAGACCGGATATCTTTAGCTGCATAATGCTATTATTGAGCTAATCCTTGCTTTTGTGTGTAAAATGTCAGGCTAGTCTGACAAACACACTGTGATATTTAAGCCTCAGCCCCACACAGCTGACGGCATTGTGACGGAAGACGAATGAATTCATGGATTTATGAGGCCACTTAAACTGTGTACATTAGGACAAAAGCAGGCCAGAGAGCAATGTGTCATGAACTCGCCACGCTAGTTTTCAAAATATCATGAATACAGCTCATCAGACCAGAGACTAGCCACAGAGAGAGCTAGCGAAAGACCAGAGACTAGCCACAGAGAGAGCTAGCGAAGTCAGGAAAATAATGTTTTATTCACTTATTTTCAGTTTATTCACTACTTCTAGTCTAATTAGAGAACTGACAAAACTCACAGAGATGGAATTTATTCTCCACATCCTCCATAAGACACCTGTCTCAAGTTTAAAATAGTAGGAGACATCCCACAAGCTAACATTAGCTCACACAGGTATCTTGTATGCTAACATTAGCTCACACAGCTATCTTGTAAACTAACATTAGCTCACACAGCTATTCTATTGGCTTAACTAACACAGCGATCCTAATAGCAACAATAAGCTAACAGTTATCCCACTTGCTAATAATAGCTGTTCAGTTATTTAGCTAACAGTTTGCATCAATGCATTGATTTCAAAGGCAGCAATCAATGACTAGACGTGTAGCTTTTGTTTTTTTGTTTGTGCACATTAGCATTAGCGATCTTCAAAAGGGAAAAGCTGTTTGGGGAATATTCTCATTTTTATTTCATAGTTCCTGATAGATAGATAGATAGATAGATAGATAGATAGATAGATAGATAGATAGATAGATAGATAGATAGAGTGTATAAGCCCCTCCCCCAGGTGTGTGTCTTGCTACAGTATCAGCTTGCTAGATTCATTTCTCACACACTGTTCCCTTTTTGAACCATCGCTGTTCTATGTTGTGAGAAAATCAAAAGATTGTTACTTGTTCATTCTGAAGAGTGAAGAATTTATACAAGGTCTCGGTTACATAACTTTTAGGAGGAGCGTGTTATGTTCCTCAGTGCTGGAATATATTAGACTGAGAAGATCCCCATGTGATGTTTCTACATCATCAGACTTCTTCATATGTAGCTAGCTGACAGGTTTGTTTAGTTCTGGAGGAGGTGTGTGGCGTGTCTCAGACGCTATTGGCTGTGGTGTAAATCAGTCAAAAGCAGTCTGATTCAGTCTGATTCAAGGAGGAAATACGTTAAAAAAACAGGAATTTTATGTGATAAAATGTGATGTGATAACTACATTCGAAAATGTAGTTGAACAGCAAGTATTATATAGAGAGTCTGAGGTGTTTCCTGCCTTCCCCATCGCGCACACACAAACACACACACATACACACACGATATCTTGTGACAGTCACTATCAGAGCAGAAGAGTTACCTCACGCTCACTTCAGTTTGCTTTTCAAACTTAACAAATCACATGAATGATGGCTGTTGTCATCACACACACACACACACACACACACACACACACACACACACACACACACCACTACCTCAGTTTCACCGTCATCATGACCAGTTCTAGCTCAATTGTCCATTGTTTTATACTTTAAAACTTACAATCAATCAAGTACCATAAGTATTTACACCCCTTAGACACAACTATAATGATGTCTCTATATCCATACACTCATTCAGGAAGTGCTCCTGTTTTCCCAATCAGCCTAAAAACACCTATGGTGCGATGTGATATCACTTAAAAATGTCTTTAATGAATAAACATTAGCAAAGGTCAAGATGTGATAAACATCTCAAACATTCTTACCAGGATGTGTGTGGAGATCATATTAGCTTATAATCTTGTTTTTACCTTTAAACATTTAACCACACTATAACATTAGCAGGCTAGATAAGCTAACTGCTTTATACATTAGCCAGCTAATCTAACCATCTCATTCCTTTGTGTGTGTGTGTGTTGTTTTTGATATTTATTTTTACTTATTTAGAATCCTGTCCACACTATAAAATTAAATTATCTTCGCGTAATTTGCTTTACGCTAAAAAATACTTGCTAATTAAGCTAATTATGCATTTCTACTCCAACATAATTATATCTTCAAACATTATATCATCTTCCACAACATATCCAACACTGCATATATTTAGATTTTCCTGAGTCTTCCTGTTCTTCTAGTCCGCTGACATAAACATGTAAACACACAGTATTTCCTTCTTTTCCTCATCATTAACTGTTTTTTCATGGCTCTCGGTGTTTGTTTGCTCTTTCTAATTACCAGAGCAGAAGATTTTCTGAGAGTCACCCCACTGCGGAGATCGTCATCTCTCTCGCTTATAACCTTTCACACCATTGACTTCAGCAAAAAGTTTGTTAACTTGAGAAAATCCGGCAAACTGGGACGAATCTCCACAGGAGCAAACAAATGACAACAAATTCCTTGCCTTTTGTCATTACAAATATTTTTAATCTGTTTATTATTAGCAGAGCATCCACCATATACACAAGGTCCCTGTGAACGGGCTGTTGCTATAGAAACTGCAATGTATTAGAACAGAAGCTGTAAACGCATTAGAATTAATCATCACCTGAGTCCAGAATTCAGCAGTAAATGAAGCTAGAGGTGATCATTCGAATCCGAATCTTTGTTAGCCATCATGCTAAGAAATGACGTACAAAAACTCACGAAAGTAACTAATTACATGTAGAATATAATCAGCACCTTCTGACCAATCAGAATGTAGAATTCAACAGTGCTGTGGTTTAACCGATGGACAACTTTGGGTGTTGACATTTACAGCATTTAGCCAACACCCTTATCCAGAATGACACATTTTTATTTCAGTTTATACAACTTAGCAATTGAGGGTTAAGGGCCTTGCTCAGGGGCCCAGCAGTGGACTTGGTGGACTGGGGATTCAAACTCATGACCTTCCAATCAGTAGCCCAACACCTTAACCACTAGGCTACCACATACCACATGTTGAAATTTTTCTCAGAGGAAAGATTTAGTCAATGTTTAGAACCGTTAAACACTTCGTGGAGGTCTGCAAGCTAAAGCAAAGAGGTGATTTATTAAAGGTGGAACGCTATGCGCATGCCATGTTACGTAGAGAGACTGAAAGACAGAGGGGAGGATGGAGAGAATAGTGTGTCCATTCTTCTTTCTCTGATAATTACTGTTGTTGCGAATGCTTTCTGTTGGTTTTGGCAGCAGCTGCCCCTCCTCTGGGTTCAGACGTCAAGCTGTCATTTCCAGACCAACGAACAACAAAGCTGACTGTGTTGGGATTCGGCCCTAAAATGCACACACACACATGCACACACATACAAATACACACACACACACTCACATATGTAAGCATTTACACACACACATAACCTACACACATGCAGCAATGCAAACACATGCACATAATTGCATACACTTGCGTTGTGAAGGCTGGAATTGATGTCAGACCGTCCTCTCTGTCTCTCTGTCTCTCTCTCTCTGTCTCTCTCTCTCTCTCTCTCTCTCTCTCTCTGTCTCTCTCTAGCTCTTTCTCAATCTCACCCATGGCGTCAGTCAATGCTCAGTACGCTAAAGCACACACTTATGGATTATTCTTGCAGTCCACTTCTCTCTAACTGTATGGATTAATGTCAGTCATCAGGCAGAGAAATCTAAAAAGTTTTTGGAAACGTATTAAAATTTTCCACAGAAAATTCACTTGTCTAAATCTGTGGGCATGTTAGCATTAAACTCTTAAACATCTTAGTCATTTACATCACAGCGCTGTTGAATTCTGCATTCTGATTGGTCAGAAAGTGTTGATTAGTAGGTCTGACAATAATGCAGGTGTATATTAATGTTGTTAAACGTTAAGAGGTCCTTCAGATAAATCTGTTAAAAATGAGAGTAATCATTGATGCGCAGTCGATACGGAAGGAGTCTCCAGTGTCAGAGGTGACGCTGACGTGTAGTTTAGATAAAACACCGCAGAGTCTCCACATCCTCGCACTGCTCTGTCGCTGATTATTTTCCCATCACTACACCCTGCAGTGGTGTTTATTTCTTAGAAAATTCTACAAAGAAATGCAACGTCCCGAAATACTCGGCATGTTTGTTCACTTCCTGCAGTCAGGTCGATTCAGCGTCTCTTTCCCAACACTGCTCTCTATTGTAAGAGTTCAAAAGGATAAAGGACAGATTTCAGCAGCCGTCTGTCTGTCAGGGAAATGAGTCGATACACACGGAGTCACGCTTATCGCCTGGAAAGCAGCTCACTGAGGTTTCCTGTAAACTCTGTCACAGTCACATGACCAGAACTGGAACGTATCGTCACTGCCGCCCCAAAACATGTGTCAGGGTCACGTCTGAGTCGGTTAATATCATCCATTCTGGTCATGAGATGACGAGGAAGTGGTGGTGAGAAGCGATGATGTGCTGATAAAAGCAGAGGTCTGTTATGAAAATTGGCTGCACATAATCAGGTGGCTGTTTATTCCCCGGTTCAAACGGAGGACGAGGGAGACAGACTCCTTTTCATGGACAAACAAAGAAGCAGAGAACTGCACAGGGGGGCAACCGGGACGTGGCTTAGCGGTGGCGCTAATGTCTGTCTGTGTTTTTATACACAATTACAGTCGCTGTAAAGTTTCTGCACAAATGGGCCATGTGCGTCATCACACTCAGACACCGATTCAGCCCTGAGGTATAAAGACACAAAAACACAGAGCCAGAGAAAGAAAGAAATTAAAGTAAACACTGATAATTACAGGCAGGGGGTTGAACAGGAGGTTTAGTTACTTTCAACTGAATTTTCATTATCAGAATAAACATATTGACTCTATTTAACTGTCTTTTTTTGTGGAAATTACACAAACCTATGATGAAGCATTATAATCAATTCTGCTCAAAACATTCAGATTAAATATTAAAAATACTTTACGTTCAGATTACGTAGATATAGATACTAAAGTTTTAGTGTTACAGTTATAGAGACGTTACGAAGGAAGGAAAGATGTAGTGGAGATGTTTTCTGTCTCTTTTGGGTATAGTGTACGTAGCTAGGGCAGATAGCTCACTTTGCTAATCTGATCAAATCTGATCTAATCTAATCTGAGAATAAACATATCTATTGAGGAATGTGCAGACCTTGTAATGTATGGCAGCTGTTCTTCAGATTTGATATTTTATTGTCTTGTAATTTGAATGTGTTTTTCTCTGTAGATTTTACAGGTGAAAGAGAGAAAGAGAGGACAGAGGGAGAGAGAGATAGATAGATAGATAGAGAGAGAGAGAGAGAGAGAGAGAGAGAGAGAGAGAGAGAGTGAGAGATTTTCCCCTGATTATATAAATGTCACTTGTTCTGCACATAAGAAGCTGGAGGAAAAAACTCCTGTTATATGAAAAAGATCAGAATGTTTCATTATTCACCATGTTTTCACACCCACACACACACACACCAACACACACACACACACACACACACACACAGAGCAGTTTAAATAATTGACATCCAGACAGAGAAAATGACCATTAATAATAAATAACTCCAAATGGAGAGAGGATGTGATTTAGACGCGTGCGTGTGTGTGTTTGTGTGTGTGTGTGTGTGTGTGTGTGTGTGTGTGTGTGTTTTACAATATACCAGTACAAAACAATTTTGATTTAATTATCTTTCTTGTTATAATACTCAATTCAGGATAACATTACTAACTGTAAAATTGTGTCGCCTCAGGTTTCTTGCACACAGTAAACAACGACATCATCAACATCATCAGCATCATCAACAACAACAACTTGCTGACACACTGGTTCACTCAGACGTCAAGGAGTTGTGTGAACGTGTCAGATTACATTAACAGGATTAGTGTGAGATATGGGCCTTCTGTCCCCTTACTCAACACACATAGACACTACACACACACAAACACACACACACCACAGACATACACTGACACACACCACAAACATGCACATACACACACACCCTGACAAACACACAGACACACACACACCAAAAACATGCACACACACTGACACACACACGCCACAAACATGCACATATACCCACACCACAGACACACAAACACACACACACCACAGACATTCAAAACACACAATAGACAAACATTGAAACACAAACACACACACATCTCTAAGCTGGTTGTTGTGTCCTTGTGGTTTTATCATTACAAGTCCTTCTTTTGACTTCGTTCTTGAGTTTTTTTAGTTAAATAATCAGTAAAGTGTGTGAGGTGTTATGAATTTGTACTGTTATTTTTTTTACTGTTTCATCTTACATTACAGCAATGGTTTTCCTTTTTTTTGACACAAAAGTTAAATTAAAAGTGTTAAATCAAGTTTCTTTATCTAGCTAATTGTTGGATAGATTTTGAATTTTTTTTAAATACGTAAGCTTGTTTTTTTGTAAGTTTGTTAGCTTGTTAAATTAGCTAGCTGGTTTTGTAATTTAATTTGTTACATTAGATAGCTAGTTATATTTTTAAATTTGTTTGTTAAACTAGCTAGTTACTTAAGCTTTTTACATGAGACAGCTCATTATGTTTTGTTAAATAGCTTGTTAGATTAGCTACTTAGTCATGTTTTAGAATTTAGTTTTTTAGATAAATTATTTTACATATATTTTACTTGTTAGTTTTATCTAGCTAGATAATTTTACAAATTAACTAGCTAGTTAAGTGTTGTTCATTCAAGTGTTAGTCAAGTGTTAGCATTCATTCCAACAGGGTTTTTAAACATTTTAATGATTTTACTCATAATCATTTGAATTTTTTTCTCAATAAACTATAGACTGGTTTATTTATTGTTGTGAGATTAGACCAGAATTCCCTGGAATACTAACAGAACTTATTCATTATTAATGTTTGTATAATAGTGTATTTTTCAACCGAGCTGATTATTTTCCAATACCAGCACATCCTGACATGTTCTATATCTATTTAATGAGTAAACCATCATGTGCACCGTGCTGTTAAAGGAAAATAATCAGCAGTGGAGTGGTGTAATGAAGCTGAGTTACTTTTATAACCCCTGAAGTTGATTATTTTCCTATAACAGAATACCCCAGAGTGTTGTAGTCCTTTACTGTGTAACCTACTGATTTATTAAAGAATAACATGTCATGGGTCCGTTTAGAGTTACGTTTAATGTGATATGTCTGTGAAACAACAAACTGCATCTCATTCATTTCATGTACTTGGATACAGATACACACACACACACACACACACACACACACACACACACACAGAGAGAGACAGAGAGAGAGAGAGAGAGAGAGAGAGAGAGAACTGAGTATCAGTCACCACAGAAACAATATCTGCTTTGTGACAGTTCATTTCCATATTTGGACAGAGTAGAGGGGGTGCCAATACTTTGTGTAATCCAAGAGATTAGATCTGTGCAGTCAGTGGATAAAACAGTCTTTGACTATCTGTAATCTGGGACCAAAGCATGATAACTCACACACACACACACACACACACACACTATCTCTAGACAGGCTTGAGCCATTAAAAACTGTGGGAACAGCAGAAATGTGACAGAGCAGGAAGTGTCAAAATGCATGTGTGTGAGCCTGCTACTAGTCACACTAACGGATGACCACACACACACACACACACATACTGGTACGAATGGTTTAATAGGACTTTTCCCCAAATAAGTACCACACTGAGTTATGGGTCACACCTTTCCCTTTGTCATAAAGATTAATAAGTAATATTAAACTAATCACACACACACACACACACACACATTAACACAGATAGGATAATTAGTTGAGGTCAAGTGAGAACTAGAAAAAAAAACAAATGCTTTTAATCAGCTACAAAAACACATTTTAGCTGCGGTAATAGAAAGCATAGTAAGCAGCACAATGTATAAAACCATGCAGATAAAAGCTTCAAGAGCTTCAGTTAATGTTCACATCAAACATCAAAATGAAGAAAAAGTCTGATCTCTGTGACTTTAACCGTGATAATATCAGATGAGTGGGTTTGAGTTTTTCCAGAAACTGCTGATCTCCTGCTGGAATTTTACCTCAACAGTCTCTAGAGCTTACATAAAATTGTACAAAAAGCAAAAAGCACTGAGCGAGTGACAGATCTGTGTTTGGAGACGTCCTGGTGATGAGAGAGATCAGATTGGTATGAGCTACAAAGGAAGGGTATCGTAGTTCAAATGATCACATTTTACAGTTGAGATGAGCAGTAAAACATCCCAGAACGCATGACACATCAAAACCTCAGGTGGATGAGCTCCAACAGCAGAAGAGCACATCAGGTTCCTCTCTTAAAGCCAAGAACAGGAACCTTGAGGCTTTCAAAGGCACAGACTCACCCACACTAGATAGCTTAGATTAGAAAAAAAAAAACACTTAGTCTTGTTCCAGTCTTCAGCTGTCCAGTGTGTGTGAGATCAGACATTATCATCACATCCTAATGGACTACTTACTGTCCTTAGCTCTGTGTTTGTGTTATGTAGCATCATGGTCCTGGAGAAACGTTGCCTCATTTCACTGTGTACTGCAACAGCTATATATGTTTGTAATGACAATAAAAGTTTCTTGACTTGACTAATGTTCAACTTATCTGTATCTTCAGGATTTCATGCATTGTCCTGATGCCATGTGATTGGCTGATTAGAAAACTGCATGCAGGTTTAGAGGAGTTCCTAATATAGTGCTCAGTGAGTGTATATATTGTACACACGCTTGGGTTCTTCACTGTTTACGTTCTCCAGCTGCAGATCACATCTGTCACTACTGGATTCCAGCTTATGATCTCTGACATTTTTTTAATTTTAGATTATTCTCCTTAAATACTCTGGAGACTCTTTGAATTCTCCAGCAGTGTTTTTTTTTTTGTTCTCACTCGTTCCCCGCAGTCTTTTCTCCTGTCTTCATAAGGAAAGGTCAGAAATATTACTCAGATAAAGCTCATTCTTTTTTGACTGTTTTTAGCTGCTATTGTGTGAGAGAGAATGGGAACTAACTTGTTTCGCTGACATCTCAAAACAATAAATGTGATTATAAATGGATAAACAGTACGTCATGACTAACAATGTTTTATTCCTGTCTTAATGAATCTCTTCTAATCCACTGCTTTTGTATGACTGAAGAATTCAAAGCTGAATTATAACCACAGCATGCACATGCATAATACCTGAAAAACTTGTGTGTGTACACGTGTGTGTGAGTGTGTGTGTGTGTGTGTGTGTGTGTGAGTGAGTGTGTGTGTGTACACATGTGTGTGTGTGTGTGTGTGTTTGATATCACTAGGCTAGACTGTGATATGTGTGAGTTGTGGGTGTGTACAGGTTGTGTTACCTGTACAAGGTGACCTTGCAGCACTGACACGCAATCAGAAAGAAAAAGACAGATGGAATAAGTCATGTTTAACTAGTTTATCTCTCTCTCTCTCTCTCTCTCTCTCTCTCTCTCTCTCTCTCTCTCTCTCTCTTTCTCTCTCTCTCTCTCTCTCCCTCCAGCAGCTCTTTTCTCTGTGCGCAGTATGAGAGCAGGTTGATATTTACAGCAATTCAGATGACGTGCTGCAGAAGAGAACTGTAACACAATAGGGGATGGAGATCAGCTGGAGCCTGTGCTATGGCATTTCACACACACACACCCACACACACACACACGCACACACACACACACCATTTACGTTTAAATGCTGTATGAAAAGAGAACTTTAAAAGGTCAGATTTTTCCACTTCCCATGACAGCATGTTGTCAGATTAGCACGGTTAGCATACGTATGTACAGATGTATGTGCTAGGAGATACCCTGATTTTTACATTCGTTAAACTTTTGTGGGAAACATCGATATAAGCAGCTGCGTAACCCAACTCTTTCCCTGCATAAATATTACCATAACTTTTGGACTCTAAGTGATTCCAAGTATTTTAGAGAGTTCCAAGAGTTCAGATTCCATGCTAACATGGTGATCACACATGTCCATTAGGTGTTAGCTGCATTAGCATTATCATCATAGCTTCTGAGCATAACCTGTGAAGCAACTGTGACGGAGTATGTTTAGGGAAAATTATGACCATTTAATTTGTGATATGATATTTAAATAAATGACCAGCTCCTTGTGTAGGCATCCTGTCTCCTGTGTGCAAACACACACACTCACACTCACACACACACACACACACACACACACACACACACACACACACACACATTGGTATTCATGGAGCTTGTCCTGAGTGTTGCAGTGAGCATTAAACAGGACGACGGCTGTCGCATGTTGCTTCCTTCCAGCCGCAGTGAAGAAGATAAAGGCGACTAATTCAGGCTTCAGGGAATAACACTGATAAATACTGATAATATAACAGACTCTCTCACACACTTAGCTGTCCTGTGTCTTCTACCATAGTCTGCTCTCTCTCTCTCTCTCTCTCTCTCTCTCTCTCTCTCTCTCTCTCTGTCTATCTCTGTAGACAGACGCACACAGACCAAGCATCATGGAGTCTTCAGCATCATACACAGAGACCTAAATCCACTGGATGTACAGTTTGGCCTGTACAACCGGTCAAACGCGACTATGAGAAATGAGATCTGTGCACATGGGATTTGAGTAAACACCGAAAAAATTCAGTTTCACTATAAAAGTAACAAAAAAACAAAACAAAACAAGATATGAAACGTTCCTGAGGAAACAATCCACTGGACTCAACACACATTTTCTTCCCAGCATGGTTGTTAAAACTTCATATATATTTTATTTAGACCTTTACTTTTGTATTTAATTGTGTTCTTAATTATTTTTTTTATTATTATGTCTTTTTTTTTTTTTTTTACAGATTTTAAAAGTTTTTATTCTAAATACATAGAATTTTACAAAAAACTATGCAGAATGAGCAGTTACTATGGAAACAATAATAAGTACATTAATAATAGAAACCTGCACTGCTGTCAGAGCCGACGTTCTAGAAACTTAATGAACACCTTTAGACCAATCAGAGTCAGAGTTGCTTTTTATTTTTTATTTCCTGATCCATTTTACAGTAACGCAAGAGAGACGTTTATTTTTTATTTTTTTTTGTGTGTGTGTCTTATAATTTATTTTCCCTGCCTCTCCCATCCTCTGAGATGTCTTTTAGTGCTCGTTGTGCTCTCATTATACTGAAAAAGATGAGGCGTAGAAGACCCTTAGGTTAATCTGCCCCTATTCGTCAGTGCCTAATACACAACACATACACACTCGCACACACACAACCCCCATTCTGCAGTGGCAGCTGGGTAAATGAGGCAGTGACGTGTGAGTAGTGACGACAGTGCAGTGCGTCAGACTTGTGTGTCCTGTGGTACTGAGAAGTGTGTATAGCCAGTCAGTGACAAACACAGCTCTGTCACACACACACTCACACACACACACACACACAGCTCTGTCACACACACACTCACAACCACTCACACACACACAAGCCAGAGATTGCTCAAAAGGCAAGATTTTAGCAGGGTCTAATCAATGCAGATGATTGACCCACAATACCCCCCCCACCTCTCTTTCTCTCTCTCTCTCTCTCTCTCTCTCTCTCTCTCTCTCTCTCTTTCTTATTGTATTCATTGATTCCTCTGAAGTCATGTATACTGTTGGATGTTTCACTGATTTTATGTCTTGTAAAGAAAGAATGTGAACAAAGTGCATTCAAATACAGTAAAATAATAATAATAATAATAATAATAATAATAATAATAATAATAATAATAATAATACATTTTTTTATTATTTTATCTCCAGGACAGAGGACTTTACTTTTTTAGTATCATGTCAAGCTGTGTATTGAGAAGAGAGAGAAAAGAAACTCTGGTGAAAGAATGATGTTTCTCTGCTGATTCACAACATTAAATGGTTAAACATGACAATGTGTCATTCTTTAATAAATAAAGACTGCAATTTTCATACAACTTTTATTCCTTAGATACTTATGGACTACAAAAAGATAAAGAAATCCTACAGAGAGCTTTAGTATGTTGAAATATCATTAAAAAATCCTTTCTAACCCTTAAACCACAATCTGTACACAAGGGGCACAAACCTTTGCACTTCTAGGTATGCAACTTCTGACAGAAATTAATCATATGAACTGGGGTAATAAGAGCGCACACACAAACACACACACAGACACACACACACTCACAGACACACACTCACTCACAGACACACCCACACACAAGCACCCATGCACACACAAGCACCCACAAACACACACACACATATACACACACACTCACACACACACACACACAGTAATGAGAACTTTGCAGCATGTTTTGTTTCACTCAGAGTTCCTGAAAAATTCAACACGGAAACGTTTCCCATCAGTTAAAGACTTCAATAAATCCATAGTCGTGTTTCTCAGGTTCCATCAGCTGAACTTCAAAAGATTCTGAAATAGACAGATTGATTTACTAAACCAGAAAAAGACTTCACAGAGATGCTCAAGTCACATCGTTGACTTACTAGTGAGAAAACATGTCCAGATATTTCAGTAATTCTTCTTCTTCTACTTTTAGCTTTTCCCGTCGCCACAGTGAATCATCTGTTTCCACCTAACTCTATCCTCAGCATCCTCTACTCTCACACCAATTACCTTCATGTCCTCATTTAACACATCCATATATCTCCTCTTTGGCCTTCCTCTTGACCTCAACATCCTTCTACCAATATAACCATCTCCCTCCTCTGTACATGTCCAAACCATCTCAATCTAGTCTCTCTGTCCTTGTCCCCAAAACAGCCAACCTGAGCTGTCCGTCTGATGTGCTCGTTCCTAATGCTGTCTATCCTCGTCACTCCTAAATAGAACCTCAACATTCTCATCTCTGCAACCTCCATCTCTGCCTCATATCTTTTCCTCACTGCTACAGTCTCTAACCCATACAGCAGAGCTGCTCTCACTACTATGAGGCTTTTAAAAGTATTGGCAATTAAGTATTACAATTAATACGGGGGGGGCACGGTGGCTTAGTGGTTAGCATGTCGCCTCACACCTCCAGGGTTGGGGGTTTGATTCCCGCCTCCACATTGTGTGTGTGGAGTTTGCATGTTCTCCCCATGCCTCAGGGGTTTCCTCCGGGTACTCCGGTTTCCTCCCCCGGTCCAAAGACATGCATGGTAGGTTGATTGGCATCTCTGGAAAATTGTCCGTAGTGTGTGATTGCGTGAGTGAATGAGTGTGTGTGTGTGTGTGCCCTACGATGGGTTGGCACTCCGTCCAGGGTGTATCCTGCCTTGATGCCCAATGACGCCTGAGATAGGCACAGGCTCCCCGTGACCCGAGGTAGTTCGGATAAGCAGTAGAAAATGAATGAATGAATGAATTAATACCTGGTGAAACACTGGGGCTTTGTAAGCTCTAACACGGCTGTTGTTGCATGACCAACATTTTTCTGTTATATTCTTAAGATTAGATTTGTGAGATGTCCAGATTTAGACACCTCAGATGTGATTTGGATGTGTATTTGTTTTTATTACGTTGTATGAGTTAAGATCCCTGGTCATGCTCTCTAAGGGCGGGGCGATGCAGCCAAAATATCATATCAAGAGATTTCTTTGATACATGATGTGTTTCACGATATGTAGTTAAAAAAAAAAAATTAAACTATACTTCAGATCATCAAGTCTGAGTTAAAATTAAAAGTAAAAGATATCAATCTAACTTATAGATGTATATTGTGATGTCAGTTCTACTGGCTGACCCTCGTGCTTATGTTATAAGCAGCTATTTTAACGCTGCTGTATCCAACGACAAAATGTAAAAAAAAAAAGTTTTTCATTAAAATTCATTTAAAAAAAAAAAAAAAGTGTAAGTGCAGCTATGCTCCTCAGCTAAAATCCACCAGTAGGAGGACAGCTGTGAATACAGTAGTGACTGACCAGGGAGTCGCAAAAATCCTCAATCGCAGTGGAATGTTTGCTCCCTAAAGATTCCCACAATGCACCGCAAAAAAAACAACAAAACAAAACAGGAAGCTGGACATTCTATACATCATTTATTCTTAAGAATCTCAACTAAAAAAAAAACATAAAAGGGATGAACTGAACTTACAACCAACTTTATCTTAGGGTTGCTGGAGCTCTGAGATGTTGGTGTTTTATATATACAGTTTGGTTAGTAATTAATAATTTAGTTTGTTTAGTAATTAATGATTAATGAAACCACTAGCTTGTCTACAGTGCTGCTTAAAGTACCATGACAAATGTGTGAGACATTTTCCTTTCCAGTGTCCCAACTCATGTACACAATAAACCAAGTGTCCTACCTAGGAAGTTAGTGATTGTGGATTGAGACGCAAGGTAAGGAAAGCATGATAATGGACCAAGAAAAAACCTCCTTATCATGCTGACCTCATGTGAGAATATTTTCTTATTCGCAATGAGAGATTATTGTCATTCATTTATATAACTTATAACCTCATGGTAGACACAACCAGGTTTTATTCTCTAACATCCCTTCAGTCCAGAGAATGAGGTTCGTGAAATATGTTTCAATTCCCTCAAAATGACATTTCCTGTTTCTGAGAAATTTTATTACCTCAAATGGATAAAGAGCGTCAGCAAAAAAATTTTAATTCCATTTAATGAATAAAATAAAAAGCACTGATACAGAAGAAGCGCAGGCTGACCTACTTCACAAACTCAACTAACCTGATCTGGGAGTTCTGCTTAATGCCAAAGGATTAAGTTCACATCCAGTACAAATGTATTTAGTTCAGACTCTGAGTGTGTGTGTGTGTGTGTGTGTGTGTGTGTGTGTGTGTGTGTGTGTGTGCGTGTGTGTGTGCGTGTGTGTGAACTGCACACAGAACCCTTTTAAAGTGACGCATTAACTAATGGCCGACGTGCCATGACATGTGGAGCAGTCCAAGCATGAGGCAGGAAAATGAAAGGACAATAAAAGCAGTGGGTGTTTATGAGGAACCAGGCGTGTGGAAAAAGACTTTAATAAAGTTAGTGCTGGATGAAGTCAGCTTGAACTAACTGCTCCCTCTGTCTCCGGCCTTCAGTGAGGAAAAACACAAGAACGCTTTCTTCACACTGTCCATTGCTTCGGGAGAAAATGAAAAAAAAAATTAAATAAATAAATATATAAATAAAGTGATTAAGTGGGGAAAATGTAATGACGTCAAAGACAGCTCCAGAGGGAGAGAGATGATCACAGGGTTATGTTTCTCACACACACACACACACACACACGCACTCTGACACTGCGACTTTTCAGAAGTAGGTCAGATGCAGTAACATCTTCTCGCCTGCGACACTGAATGTATTATTATTATTATTATTATTATTATTATTATTATTATTATTATTATTATAAGCGTCACTTATAAACAGAATAAAAACTTGTGCTGTTATAGGAAAATAATCAGCAATGGTAAATTCTCCAATTATAGCATGTCATGGAATGTTTTATTCCACAGGAAAATTATTTATTATTATTTATTAAAGAAGAACGTGTCACTTTTTCGTCAGTTTGAGTTGCGTTTCTTGCCACTTCTGCTTTCGTACTTTGTGAAGCTAGCTTAATTATCTAGATTTATTAAGAACAATGATTAAATCACTCTCAGTGTTGTGTGTTGGAATATTTGCATTTGACACAGAAATTTTTGTTTTCTTTTGCTGACTGATTTTTCATAAAGATTTTGATGCAATTAAACTTAAACTAAAGTTATTTTTAAAAGTTACAAATGTCTGTGCATTAGTGCATTGGTAATAGGGCGGAAAATAAGAACGCGTCAAAGTTTGAATTTCAAATTAAAAATAACTTTAACTGTGTGATTTATATGAATACTGTGACACTTAGTACTTTAATGTATTTTGAGGTAATAATTTAAATCACAATTCTGAAATGAAATACAGTAAAGATGCTAAGGGTTTATTAAATGTGCCACTTAATGTGAAAGTCTCCTCTGGACGACGATTACATCATCCACCAGGGCTGTGACCTCGTCTCTGACCTCGCATTAAACGGCAGCTCCAGACGGATCTTGGAAGGATGGAATGTGGTATACGGTGGATGCATTAGTGCAGAGATGATTGACAGGTGGATGCTCAGGCCTGACTGTCGGACAAAGGGCAGCGTTATATTACAGGTAGGAATCATAATTACATCCCTTCCTGAGATGGATCAATCCTTCCTGCAGGACACTGAAAGACGAGTCTGGGGTTTCGACTGCACAAGGGCGGACAAGAAGGACGACCACTATGGTGAAATTTGATCTGCTCTTCCGGATGTTTCTCTGTGAAAGCAGCTCGTGATTTGAAATGAAGACAACATGACCTGACCTGAGGGGCGTGATGTGAGGTTTTGAAAACAATGGAGTGAAAGAACGTGAGATATGTGCTGTTACAGGCCTTTCTGCTTTCTGCCATTATCTCAACAGACCAGACTCGTTCCTCTAACTCCACAGTGGAATTCCACCAGCCCTGGTTTCATCGTCATATTTCTTTAATTACTGATTTGATGTAATTGCAGTTCATTTAATTACTCGCTCTGAGACCCAGCCTGTGTTTACATCCACTCCACAGACAATCGCATCCACCGTAATCTCAGCCGAAGACACTCCACCCACACACCATCTGATCTATCTGATGAATAATTACCCAGGTAGCAAAGAGCGTTATAATAACGTCCGGTCATGCACCGTACAGGATGCAGGTTCCGTCAAATCTCAGACGTTCACACTAGAGAACAACATTTTAACTGAGAATTTCTCAACTTTATGTAAATGCTGTGTACGTTTCCACGGTCCAATCCTGCGGTCCGATGTTTCTTCAGTTCCCCGCTGTCACAATATGGAGGCCAAGTGTAGATTATTGATTTTCCGAGGCTGTGGATGATACTGTTTCACACAAGACAACAACACAAGAACATTACAACAACAAACACTTGACTAAAAGACACTGAAACACAGCAACTTATATAATAAAGCTATCCAGGGTGAGAACGAGGCACAGGTGCTGGGGCTGATGGGAAATGTAGTTTAGTGACCTTCAGGAGCTACCGTGAGCCACAATAATTATGTTTGATGCGCACACAATTAAAGAAGAGAAACTTTCATCTCAACCTGTTAGCAGAGTTTGTTGGTTGCGAGTACAGATAGCTTGCTCAGCTGGTACAAAGTGGATTATGCAAAACAGGTAACTCGAACTAATTTTCACACCGATTAGAGAGAAGGTGTCGCTCATTTACACAGTTATAATTTTTATTTTATTCTCATTAGTCTCATCATGTCCACTCACAGCACCTGTGAGTTGAGTTAGAGTTAAGTCAGTGGTCATTGGCTGGAGGATTCACACACATGAGGAACATTTTATCTGATGTTTCTGATGTTCTTGTGAACAGATGGCGTCTTGGTCAGATGGAGAGACACGAGTCTTTACAGTGTAATAAAGAGGGAATTCTGGGACAAGACACAGCCAGGTGATGGCAGCTTTACCTGGAGAGCTGAAGAAGTTTGTGTTCACGTTCCTCTGTGAACATTATGCGCTTTGCTGTCACTCCCTGTCTTGTCATTGGAAGAAGACCTCTTGGCCTTTAAGAAGCTTTTCCTGTGTAAACAAAGCTGTGAGAGTCAGGGATGAGTGAATAAGAGCATTGTGGTCCATCTGTTTAATTAATCCAATTAGTGGTGTCCTCCTTCCATCTTTCCAGAGCTGTGTAGTGTGCGATAGTGTGTTTGTTTGTGTGTGTGTGTGTGTGTGTGTGTGTGTGTGTGTGTGTGTGTGTGTGTGTGTGTGTGTGTGTGTGTGACAGTGCGTAAGCATGTGGGTGAGCCGTGAGAGAAAAGCAGCTGCACTTAATCATCAGCTCTCTTCGACACGTGAGCTGCGGGTGCGCTGGCGTCACTGAGCACTGGAGAGATAAGGACTGGTGTCATCAGCAGGAATCTGTCTCAATCCTGTACACACACACACACATACACTTCAAAACTAGTGCTCAGGTTGGAATCAGGTATATACCTTTACTGTGAAAAACATACAAACACACACACTGAATATCACACACATTGAACATTTTACACATGCATATGACACACACATGTACCTACATATATAAACACACATGCACACACAGTGATCTCACACACACACACACAAAGATACCTTGAATATCACACACACTGCGCATAACACACACACTGAACATCACACACACAAGCACACACATATACATCCACACAAACGAAAACACATGAACATCACACACACACACACACACACACACATACACACACATACACATTTCAACCATAGTGCTCAGGCTGGAAACAGGTACATACTTTTTCTGTGAAAAAACACAAGTGCACAAGAATGTGATTTGAGACACAACACAAGTGTCACATGTTTCCGTTACCATGTTACCACCCCCAATGTTCATGTTGGTGTTGCTCAATGAGGATGTGCACCAATAATGCTGTAAATGACTGCAGGATGCATGTGATAGCTGTCTAGCAGGGTCCATGTACAAAGACATCTTTAATGCAGTTCTAATCCAAATTCATGGTCTACAATCATGAGAAACGGTCAGTAATATAAACATTGACAAAGGATCCAAAGAGCTAAGAAAGAAAACAAAACAATGGTACAGAACGCAGTAAGATAATCATAAAGTTCACTAGAATTAGCAAAACTTCTGTGACTGTGAGATTCTTCAGGAAGGGAGAAGAAATGTCCAAAGTTCAGTTTGCATCCAGGCTGCATTCATTGCCTTATTGTTCCAGATTTTTACAAATATGATTCCTCTGATCCCCTGATTTTCTTGTTTACATCATTTCCACCAAAATGTGTTTTCCAGGAGCATCACTGTGATTGAAAACAAGAACCAACAGAGAAGAGAAATTTTTTATAGATTTACGAGAGCATCACATCATCAGATCAGTTATACTGATGAGACAAACGGAGGAGGAAGAGACTCCTTTCTGCGGTTCTGCACCAAATTACTGCTGTCAAGAAATGTGTTGGAGAAATTTTTGAATGAACAGGAAACAAAACTTTTGTGCAAGTGTACACATTTACATTTCACCATGTGTAATCATGTTGCTCTGGCATTGTGCTAGCTTGCAACAGGAGATAGCTATCACACTCTAGCACATTTATTATGAGTCAGCTTCTCACTGACTACATATCAGATCTGTTTTGTGGTCTAATGTGGCCTAAATCTCATCTGAGCTGAAAGTGGTTTAATGCAGTTATTGTCTGTAGGAAATATTAACTTTGGGGTGCCAATAGTTTTAAGTGCAGTTTTGCAGAAAATCATTTGCACTTAAAATAACTCTCTCTGCATATGAAGACACATATGGACACACACACCCACACACTGTATATCCAGATTAATTACGTTTCACATGGAAAATGACTGGTGTGTGTGTGTGTCTAATAAATGCAGATCAAATGAAAATGATTAATCTTATATATATTATTCTGATATCTCACTGATATTTGTTTTTATTCAAATCAATTCTCCTAAATGAGTTTACGGGGCATAGTACACAAAATAGAACCTGTTAAAGACACACACACACACGCACACACACACACACTCTCAGATGCTTATACACACACAAACACACACACATACAGTACCGGCAACGGGTGTGCTAAAGGAGAAATCTGATTAGACTCTGAGTCATGGCCATGCCGGTACTGTATGTGTGTGTGTTTGTGTGTGTGAGCATCTGAAAGTGTGTGTGTGTGTGTGTGTGTCTAATAAATGCAGATCAAATGGAAATGATTAATCTTATATATATTATTCTGATATCTCACTGATATTTGTTTTTATTCAAATCAATTCTCCTAAATGAGTTTACGGGGCATAGTACACAAAATAGAACCTATTAAAGACACACACGCACACACACACACTCTCAGATGCTCACACACACAAACACACACACATACAGTACCGGCAACGGGTGTGCTAAAGGTGAAATCTGATTAGACTCTGAGTCATGGCCGTGTGTGAATATAGATCTGATGCCCTCTACAAATAGGAATGAATCACCTGGCTTTCATATCCATATGATTCACACGCCTACATATGATTCACACCTCTTTGGGTTCCTTCACCCCAAGACCTGTCCACACACCTCAAAAATAGCAGCACAACTTCTGCTAACGCGCAACATAAAGACCTTAGAAAACTTCTTTTTCCCTCTATGATCTCTATTCTTCACACTAGTACGAGACAAGTCACTCGTACTGCCTGTAGCATGTCTCTTAGTAGATATATATATATATATATATATATATATATATATATATATATATATATATATATATATATAGCTTGTTTCTAAACAATCATCTGCAATCCAAAATCAAATTTTAAATATAGATGATATAAATGTACATAGTTAGATGGGTTTCTTTATCAATTCTTTTGGACTTAACATCAAAATCAGGAAGAGCAGTCAGGAAAAAGCCAGCCAAAGTGGAGTAAGCCAAGACTGAATGAGTTGAAAGAGCCAGCAAGGAGTGAACCACTTAAGAAAGACCCAGCCAGGAGAATTGTTCAAAAGAGAGCCAGCCAGGAGTGAAGTGTGGTCAAGAGAGAGCCATCCAGGAGTGAATCAGTCAAGAAAGAGCCAGTCAGGATGGAACATCTGTGTCAGATGTGCTGTTTCTGGATGAAGTGCTAAAAAATAGAAACATTTTTATTGCTTCAGTTCAATATTCATTTTATTCCTAAGCAGGTTTACATCAGAAAAGTCAAAGATCAGGATGGATTTTAGCAGTTCCAGCTCTCTGTCCAGATCCCAACCCAACTCTGAGTTTACTTCCTGTTAACTCTGTATTAAAACTTTCTCCATTCTGTTCTTTGTGGATTTTGCGACATTCCTTTTTCCGATTGTAATCGGAACAATTTTTTATTGATTTTACCAGGTTTCATCCAGCACTTCTTAATTGTAAATGATGTTCAGTATAACACTTATATGATCCCACCAACTAAAGTTGTGACAATATATTAGTTTAACACGCTTAAGCCTTCCACACACAGACCCATGTAAATCTACTGTATTTAAAAACATACAAAAAAAAAATAATAGAGCACATACAATTGGTTTTAGAAGAACACATCCACAAATATCATGCAGCAGAACACCAGCAAAGTTAGTGTGACCTTTTATTGACTTTCATGCAACTTTTATTACTTCTGGGTGAATTTATTTTTATTAAATAAGAAGTAATCACCACAAAAACAGACAAAGCAATAAAATGTGAATATGAGAAGAGACATGTTATTAGCTTTAGGTAAGCAGCAAGAAGTGCAATGCAGTCTTTATTATTTTGCAGTCTGAGTGAATATGAGGACTAGTTCATCACATGTAATTGGATCGCTGAGTTTGGAGCAGCGAGTCATCAGGATGAGCTTCCTGCCTCTCCCACTCCTTCCCTTTCACTCACATCAGTTTTGCTGCCTTGCTGACGCTTTTCCTCCCTACTGATGTCGTCTCCACATGCTGCCGTTTGTGTATGTGTGAGCTGCTTTTTTCCCTTTTTGAACATTGAATCCTCTGTGTCAAAGCAATGTCAGGTGTGTGTATGTGTGTGTGTGTGTGTAGGTATTTAAAAAGAAAACCCTGCACTTTCCCTGCAGTCATTTAATGAAGTTTCATTCTGAAGCATGTGCATTGTAGAGATAAGACAAGACGAAGAAAGGACTAGTGGGAGAAAGAGATTAAAAACCAACCAGCATAATGTGGGGAAAGAAATCATTGTCTATTCATGATGTCTACTGAGACCTGAGTCCAGTGTGATGATGCTCAGCATGCTGATACAATGAGATGAAAAGCCAAAGTTTACACACACTGCTGAGCCAGTACGAAAGGCAGTGTACTGTAATATCTACATCTGAGTGTTCTGGTTCATTGCCATGTTGTCTCTGATGTTCAGGGTTTGTATTCTCAAATCCACACTGTTTTTATTTTATATCAATTAATCTGCTAACGTCTTAAAGGGGATTATTTTCTATTTTTTGAGGATGGTCGTAACAGGTTATTTTGAACAATGTAACAGACACAAATTGTTAGCGAACCATGGTGTCTTTGTGCATAAAAAGATCCAAATGCAGGAAGGCTATATAAAAACATATTTATTAAACATATCAAACAAGACCGAGCCACACGAAGACCATACAAAGACAAAACGAAGACAAGGATTCCGCAATGCCAAAGGCAATGTGGCACGGATGAATAAGGAAGCCAATTAGACACATAAGGGACAGGTGTGCTGAGACGGGAACTAGAAAAGTGGCAGAACAGACACATGAACACAAAGCGTAAACAAAAGGCGCAAAATGTCCAGGCTAGATCCTGACAGAAATAGATTTTAATCAGTCATTTGAAAACATCAGCAGTAAAGATAACTGTCTGATCATACACCATAGCAAACAAGGAAACTGTTACAACCCTAAACAAAGATGTGAAGAGTAAGCAGAAGAAGGTTTAACTGCCTTTAATAACACCAATATATAAATAACCAAAGAAATAAAGAAAGAACCAAACTTTAAAATAGTTTGTCTAAAATTAAATGAATTATAAATACTTATTTATAAAATGAATAACCTTTATGCGAATATTGTGCTTTTAACAGTTTACATGGAGTTTTTACACTGACATTATATTAACAGAAGTATCCAATGTCAGAGCTTTGTAACTGCATTTTTGTCTTATTATCTTCAAGAAAGGCGAAAAAAGAGAAGCTGGTTATGGAACACATTTACATATTTATACAGACTGAAATCTCTTATTCAAAGAAGTATTCAGACAGCAATTACTGCTGCAACTGTTCTTGGATACATCTCCACAAACTGTTTGTACCTGGATTTGTGCAGTTTATCCCATTCTTCCTGACAGATCCTCTCAATCTAGACAGGGTTTAATTCAAACTTTGTCTGGGCAACACAAGGACATTCAGATACTTGACTCAAGGCCACATTAGTGACACTTTTGCTGCATTCTTAGACTGAACAAGGACCTTCTTTCCTGGATGCCCAATTTGGCCAGACAATTCAGTGATGGGCCAAGATTCTTCTGTTTCAAAATGATTAAGACCCCTGTGATCCAGGAAATTGTTTTATAATCTTGTCTTGCCACAATTTGGTCATGCAGAGCCGCTGACAATTCATCTGACTTCATGGATTGGTTTCTGTTGTGTTATGCAGTGTAAATTGTTCCAAATTTCCAAACTATGTCCAATCAATACACATTGCAGCAGGTGGATTCCAGTTGAGTTATAGACACAGCACAAGGATACATGAATGTAACTGACCGCATTTTGAATTCAGAGTCTGGATACTTTAGTAAATAAGAGATTTTATTTTTTCATTTATTTAATTAATTTTTGGAAAGCTTTTAAAACGTTTTCACTCCTTCGTTATGGGTGAATTACTACAGAGCGATTTGTAAAAATGGTAATCATATTCATTCAAAATCATATCCAAAACACAATAAAGTATGTAGCAAGTAAAGAGGTCTGAATACTTTCTAAATCCACTGCATACTGTGAAAGACCATTTGAACATTTTAAAAACAAAACTTCAGCATTTTCTTTTATTGTTGCAAATATTCAGGACGATTTGGTCACTGTTTAAATGTGACCAGATCTTGTCTCTTCTGTTGAAGCTCCTATTCAGACGATACGCCGATGATCATTAGGTTGAATACAAACCTGCTTAAGTTCATGCTGTTATTATAGTGAAACGGAGACCTAAAAAATTTCAAGATTATTCCAGATAATCAAATTTGTCTGTTCTGCTGTCCTTGCTTAGAAATTTCCTGATTGAGCAAAAACACCTCCTCACAGTGATGTCTGAGTACAAACTGTATGATTTGAGCCTTTTAAAACAAGAACTGTTTTGTTTTTTAACCAAGAAGGTTAAACAAACTAAGACGTACCAGATCTTTTAACCCAAATAAATTAAACTATGAAAAAAAAATGTTATACAGCAGAAGTTAGAGTAGAATAAATGTGGGTTTATGTACGGTAGTAACATAGTAAACCTAGGTTTATGTATTTTATATACAGTAGTAAAGTGTTTTACACTCACACACACAGACCTTAAATGCTGAAACACATCTCAAAATCAGAGTGATATTTGTGCATTTCACTCGTCCTATATTTCTCATGAACATCTCAGGATGATGATATACCTGACAGACAAGCATTCTTTTGTGAGTCTGCATAATAAAAAGCTTTGTCCACTAGTGGGCCCAATTTTGTCTCCATATCTTACACTTTTCACATCTTATTGTGTTGATGGATTCTGGACTGACCAGAAAATGTTGATTAAATCTGTATAACGGAAGCTCTGTCAGTAGAGCCATTCATTCATTCATTCATTTTCTACCGCTTATCCGAACTACCTCGGGTCACAGGGAGCCTGTGCCTATCTCAGGCGTCATCGGGCATCAAGGCAGGATACACCCTGGACGGAGTGCCAACCCATCGCAGGGCACACACACACTCATTCACCCACGCAATCACACACTAGGGACAATTTTCCAGAGATGCCAATCAACCTACCATGCATGTCTTTGGACCGGGGGAGGAAACCGGAGTACCCGGAGGAAACCCCCGAGGCACGGGGAGAACATGCAAACTCCACACACACAAGGTGGAGGCGGGAATCGAACCCCGACCCTGGAGGTGTGAGGCGAACGTGCTAACCACTAAGCCACCGTGCCCCCATCAGTAGAGCCAGTATATATTAATTTTGGTGTTCAAAGGCGTAAACATTTCTAAGGTAACAGGTCATTCACAGAAGACACTCCACTAATAACTCAAATCTAGTATGATAGTCCATATGGTTCCATCAGTGAAAACTACTTTTTTTTATGATATGTTCATCCAGTTTTTTTGAATCACGTTTCCCAAACAGGATTCACTTATTCTTCACGGCATTGGACTCAGGATTTGGGTTAATCGGGTTGTGAATCAGGATGTTTGACAGGCAGCTATTGATTTATGCATTTGGTGGAAGAGCATTTCACATCCTGCTCGTCTGAGACGAATCAAAGTCTATCATTGAATCATCCATGTGTCTGGAGGTGTTATTTCACCCCTCAGCATAACACTGAGAGACAAAAACTACACTGAGAGTTAATGTTAATGTATAACTACAGACTAACACTTAGAGTTAATGTTACTGTATAACTACAGACTAACACTGAGAGTTAATGTTACTGTATAACTACAGACTAACACTGAGAGTTAATGTTACTGTATAACTACAGACATACACAGAGTTAATGTTAATGTATAACTACAGACTTACACTGAGAGTTAATGTTAATGTATAACTACAGACTTACACTGAGAGTTAATGTTACTGTATAACTACAGACATACACAGAGTTAATGTTAATGTATAACTACAGACTTACACTGAGAGATAATGTTACTGTATAACTACAGACTAACACTGAGACTTACACTGAGAGTTAATGTTACTGTATAACTACAGACCTACACTGAGAGTTAATGTTACTGTATAACTACAGACGTACACAGAGTTAATGTTACTGTATAACTACAGACTAACACTGAGAGTTAATGTTACTGTATAACTACAGACATACACAGAGTTAATGTTAATGTATAACTACAGACCTACACTGAGAGTTAATGTTACTGTATAACTACAGACCTACACTGAGAGTTAATGTTAATGTATAACTACAGACTTACACTGAGAGTTAATGTTACTGTATAACTACAGACCTACACTGAGAGTTAATGTTAATGTATAACTACAGACTTACACTGAGAGTTAATGTTACTGTATAACTACAGACCTACACTGAGAGTTAATGTTAGTGTATAACTACAGACTTACACTGAGAGTTAATGTTACTGTATAACTACAGACGTACACAGAGTTAATGTTACTGTATAACTACAGACCTACACTGAGAGTTAATGTTACTGTATAACTACAGACTAACACTGAGACTTACACTGAGAGTTAATGTTACTGTATAACTACAGACGTACACAGAGTTAATGTTACTGTATAACTACAGACTAACACTGAGAGTTAATGTTACTGTATAACTACAGACTAACACTGAGACTTGCACTGAGAGTTAATGTTACTGTATAACTACAGACATACACAGAGTTAATGTTAATGTATAACTACAGACCTACACTGAGAGTTAATGTTACTGTATAACTACAGACCTACACTGAGAGTTAATGTTAATGTATAACTACAGACTTACACTGAGAGTTAATGTTACTGTATAACTACAGACCTACACTGAGAGTTAATGTTAATGTATAACTACAGACTTACACTGAGAGTTAATGTTACTGTATAACTACAGATGTACACAGAGTTAATGTTACTGTATAACTACAGACTTACACTGAGAGTTAATGTTACTGTATAACTACAGACGTACACAGAGTTAATGTTACTGTATAACTACAGACCTACACTGAGAGTTAATGTTACTGTATAACTACAGACTAACACTGAGACTTACACTGAGAGTTAATGTTACTGTATAACTACAGACCTACACTGAGAGTTAATGTTAATGTATAACTACAGACCTACACTGAGAGTTAATGTTAATGTATAACTACAGACTTACACTGAGAGTTAATGTTACTGTATAACTACAGACCTACACTGAGAGTTAATGTTAATGTATAACTACAGACTTACACTGAGAGTTAATGTTACTGTATAACTACAGACCTACACTGAGAGTTAATGTTACTGTATAACTACAGATGTACACAGAGTTAATGTTACTGTATAACTACAGACCTACACTGAGAGTTAATGTTACTGTATAACTACAGACTTACACTGAGAGTTAATGTTACTGTATAACTACAGACTTACACTGAGAGTTAATGTTACTGTGTAACTACAGACTTACACTGAGAGTTAATGTTACTGTATAACTACAGACCTACACTGAGAGTTAATGTTACTGTATAACTACAGACTTACACTGAGAGTTAATGTTACTGTATAACTACAGACGTACACAGAGTTAATGTTACTGTATAACTACAGACTAACACTGAGAGTTAATGTTAATGTATAACTACAGATGTACACAGAGTTAATGTTACTGTATAACTACAGACCTACACTGAGAGTTAATGTTACTGTATAACTACAGACTTACACTGAGAGTTAATGTTACTGTATAACTACAGAAGTACACTGAGAGTTAATGTTACTGTATAACTACAGACTTACACTGAGAGTTAATGTTACTGTATAACTACAGACGTACACAGAGTTAATGTTATTGTATAACTACAGACTTACACTGAGAGTTAATGTTACTGTATAACTACAGACTTACACTGAGAGTTAATGTTAATGTATAACTACAGACTAACACTGATAATTAATGTTACTGTATAACTACAGACATACACAGAGTTAATGTTAATGTATAACTACAGATGTACACAGAGTTAATGTTACTGTATAACTACAGACTAACACTGAGAGTTAATGTTACTGTATAACTACAGACTAACACTGAGACTTGCACTGAGAGTTAATGTTACTGTATAACTACAGACATACACAGAGTTAATGTTAATGTATAACTACAGACCTACACTGAGAGTTAATGTTACTGTATAACTACAGACTTACACTGAGAGTTAATGTTACTGTATAACTACAGACATACACAGAGTTAATGTTAATTTATAACTACAGACCTACACTGAGAGTTAATGTTACTGTATAACTACAGACCTACACTGAGAGTTAATGTTAATGTATAACTACAGACTTACACTGAGAGTTAATGTTACTGTATAACTACAGACCTACACTGAGAGTTAATGTTAATGTATAACTACAGACTTACACTGAGAGTTAATGTTACTGTATAACTACAGACGTACACAGAGTTAATGTTACTGTATAACTACAGACTAACACTGAGAGTTAATGTTAATGTATAACTACAGACTAACACTGAGAGTTAATGTTACTGTATAACTACAGACGTACACAGAGTTAATGTTACTGTATAACTACAGACTTACACTGAGAGTTAATGTTACTGTATAACTACAGACGTACACAGAGTTAATGTTACTGTATAACTACAGACCTACACTGAGAGTTAATGTTACTGTATAACTACAGATGTACACAGAGTTAATGTTACTGTATAACTACAGACCTACACTGAGAGTTAATGTTAATGTATAACTACAGACATACACAGAGTTAATGTTAATGTATAACTACAGACCTACACTGAGAGATAATGTTAATGTATAACTACAGACTAACACTGAGAGTTAATGTTACTGTATAACTACAGACGTACACAGAGTTAATGTTACTGTATAACTACAGACCTACACTGAGAGATAATGTTACTGTATAACTACAGACTAACACTGAGACTTACACTGAGAGTTAATGTTACTGTATAACTACAGACCTACACAGAGTTAATGTTACTGTATAACTACAGACCTACACTGAGAGTTAATGTTACTGTATAACTACAGACGTACACAGAGTTAATG